>NC_136277.1:23738525-23785861 GCF_964198595.1 Lampetra fluviatilis | reverse complement strand
CACGACGTTTCGGGCGCAACACAAGCGTCCGTCATCAGGTGGGAAAGCATGGTCTGCTGCTGCTGGGGCAGACTATTTTAAAATGGAAGTGGCCGGGGCTGGTGATGTTAACGTGAGAAATTAGCATGTAAGTGTAAGATAGGAAGAGAGCGGCCTCCTCGATGATGTTTGAGCGTGGCTGGCCAATGCGGGCTTCATGACCCAGCCAACGCAGCCTCACTTGCCAGAGGAGTTCGCCGCTGGGGACTGAGTCCAGATCGTTCGTGGATCTGCGAGCTCGTCACACAAGCAAGTCTCGCCAGACCATGCAGGATGGGTCTTAGGCAGGCGAGCCTGAACGTTTCAAACCGGCGAAGATTTCCCTGTTAAGGGCTCCACGTTTCGCAGGTATAAAGAATGGTGGCATAACTGGCCGAGAAGACCCGGGGCTCCGTGTGGGAGCATTAGGGCAGGTAGCTTCCACACGGCGTTATGCAGCTGATGGAAATTACAATACTGCTCGGCTCATTCGGAGTGAGACCGTCACTGCCCATGTACGGAAACTTTGATATTCCACAACTGCCTCACTTCTCGTCATGTTGAGTCGAGAGGGTTGGAGTATTTGATGGCTTCAAACACCCAGACAGAGGGTTGGAGGGTTGGGGAATTTGATGACTTAAAACACCCAGACAGAGGGTTGGAGGGTTGGAGTATTTGATGGCTTCAAACACCCAGACATAGGGTTGGAGGGTTGGGGAATTTGATGACTTAAAACACCCAGACAGAGGGTTGGAGGGTTGGAGTATTTGATGGCTTCAAACACCCAGACAGAGGGTTGGAGGGTTGGAGTATTTGATGGCTTCAAACACCCAGACAGAGGGTTGGAGGGTTGGAGTATTTGATGGCTTCAAACACCCAGACAGAGGGTTGGAGGGTTGGAGTATTTGATGGCTTCAAACACCCAGACAGAAGGTTGGAGGGTTGGAGTATTTGAAGGCTTGAAACACCCAGAGGGTTGGAGGGTTGGATAATTTGATGGCTTAAAACACCCAGACAGAGGGTTGGAGGGTTGGATAATTTGATGGCTTAAAACACCCAGACAGAGAGTTGGAGGGTTGGAGTATTTGATGGCTTCAAACACCCAGACAGAGGGTTGGAGGGTTGGAGTATTTGATGGCTTCAAACACCCAGAGAGGCGCTTTGCTTTTGTGTTTGCTGATGGTAAAGGCGCCGGTCTCTTCGTACATCACACACCACCACCAGCTTCGGCAGTGGCATCTCATCCCACTCCGATGCAGAGGAGTGAGCGCTAATTAACAGATCGTTACCATACATGGCATGGTTGACCAAATCGTAAGCCGTCCCTTGACTGCACCCCCGTGCATCGATCGGCCTCCCATTTTATCGGTAGCAGATGGAGATTCCACTGGAACAGCCATGGAGAGCGTCTCGAAGCACGTGGCCAAGGAAGACGTTACATAGCGGGGGGACGAGGGACGTCAAAAGAGACGCGGGAGGGATGAGGAGAGGTCGATGACGTAACGCGGCACGGGTTAGGTCGAGAGGGAGTAATGACGTCAGGCGACACGGGTGAGGTAGAGGAGAGGGAGGGAGGAGAGGGAGTGATGACGTCGAGAGACGCGGGGGTGGTGAGGAGAGGAGGGGTCGATGACGTCACGCCACACAGGTTAGGTGGAGGAGAGGGAGTGATGACGTCACGCAACACGGGTGAGGTGGAGGAGAGGGAGTGATGACGTCACGCGACACGGGTGAGGTGGTGGTGAGGGAGTGATGACGTCACGCGATACGGGTGAGGTGGTGGTGAGGGAGTGATGACGTCACGCGACACGGGTGAGGTGGAGAGGGAGTGATGACGTCAGGCGACACGGGTGAGGTGGAGGGGGAGTGATGACGTCACGCGACACGGGTGAGGTGGTGGTGAGGGAGTGATGACGTTTAGAGACGCGGGAGTGGTGAGGAACAAGGGGTTGAGGCGAGATTAGTAATTGTCTTTTCGGCATTCATATGAAGAAAAGAAGAAATATTTCCGTCTGAATTAATCGGTTTATGAAATCATCAGAGTCTCTACATCGTCGCGGGTTCCTGCTTTATAATCCACGTGCTCCGTCACCGACGGAGAGAGAGAGAAAATAATAAAATTATTACAAATATTACATAGAAAACATAGGGGGGACATAGGCATGGAGTAGGGAGAGAGGGGGTAGAGAGAGAGGAGGGGGGTAGAGAGCTGAGTGTGAAATCTTTTGTCAAATATTTCATTTAAAAAGGGGAGGGTTACATAAAGCAAAGCATTAAAACCGAAATGATGAACGAAGCAAAGTGCCGACTACACCGAGCATCTTCTTGTTTCCTCTGATCGTAAAAAACACAGAGAGAGAGAGAGAAGTGCATACCGACACACAAACATCCCCCGGGTAGGGGCAAGTGCTGTTAGCGAGCACCGATTAAGGCCAACACGGTTGGGGTGGGGTTGACCAGCGAGCACGCCCGGCCGCCTTTGTCTCCCTAGTGCCGATGTCTACACACAGCACCAGGTACTCATTTGAGGCCGAGTCAACAGATGCCACACACGCACGCAACAACAGACATACACCCTAACACACACACACACAGAGACACACGCAAAAACCAAACAACATTCAAACGCACGCACGCACGCGCACGTCACAGGCACTTTGTGAAGAGATGGGGCATTGGTTCGAGGGAAAATGGAGAATTAAATAGGAACGAAGCGAAAGAGGGTGAGAGTGCAGGCCGGTTTCCGTGGAAACCCTCATTAAGAAGAACACGCGCGCGTCTCTCCGTCTCGACGTCAGCCGCGTGCGCCACGTGGAAGCCGGAGGAGGAGGAGGAAGATGGCGGCGCACGGAGAGCGCCTTCGACTGTTTCATTGCTTTGCTTTCGTGGCTTTATTTGGGTCATTTTCGAAAAGTTTTTCGGTTTGGCCACGTTTGTTTGTTGGAGTACGGAGTTAGACTGATGGCCTTAATCTAAGTTGTCTTGTGGTTGCTGTTGTTGTTGTTTGAATTGCATCCCACTGGGATTTTTGCACACTGCGTTGGTGTACGGTGCTTTTTCTGCAATATTTTGCTGTCTTTTCTTGGATTTTCTGTTTGCACTCAGTCACATAGTCACTTTAAGATGTTTTCTTGTTCATGTTTTTGATTTTTGTTTGTTGCGGTTGCACCCGATTCAAAGGCCGAATGGCTCACGGGGCTATACCTAATCAATGAACTTGAACTTGACTGGCCCTGGCTACTGCGCGATTGACGCTGGATCCGTCGGATTCGTATAGCGGTGTTTTGTAACTTACCAGGGAAGGTCCACCGAGCTGTCCAGCTCTCTTTCAGAAGCGACCTGGCCACAAATGATAGCGCGGCTTGTCACGTGGGAATTTATGGCAGACAAACCAGTCGAAGCGCGCGTTCATTCTGAATGTGGAGGTGGAAAAACAATCGGAGGAACCGGAGAAATTCTCACGCGACCAGGAGGAGGACATGCAAACTTCAAATGTACAGCAGGTGTCACGGTCTGGATCGAACCCACGACCTCCTGTATACCAGGCGAGGTAGTTAATATCTCGCCACTGCGGCGGACGTTGAGCCAAATGTGCACGGCCACTTGGGAGTGTGCTGTGGTGTAAACCGGCCTCAGCTCACAGCACTGACTGAACACCAAAAGCACCGAGTGAACATTGAACGAAAACGTACGTCGGGTCAACGTTGGGTCGAATGGTTCCAAACGCATGTGTTTGTTTAATGGGTAAACACGAGTGGTCCCCAGCAGTGTGTGTGTTTGTTTGTTTTATCTACAGTTGTCCCCAGAATATGGGGCTGCAGCTGAAACATTTGTAGACCGATCTTCTTTCTCAGAATGGCCTGGATTCTTTGTATCTGCATTTACATAGTTTAATGTGGTTAAAGTGAAAATTCGGGAAGAAAACAATAGAATTCGAAGTAAAAACATTTGAGAACTACATCAAAATTATGTTAATTTTAACATTCAACTTTACCGTTACATGAGATACATTCATGGATTAGGTTTGCATAATCAATAACGGCCCAAATAATGTAGAAGTTGTGGACAAATGCATATGGAAATATACTCAGAAATGAAATAATACCAAAAAATTTAACAGGAACAAAAACACAAACATTTCAGCACTTGGTGAACATCTCGACTAAATCAGAACTTTCCTTTCCTGACCTTCAAAGCTGCGAACTTGTGAAACACTTCATCGAAATAAATGCCTCTCGCCAACTCACTTTCAATTGATGTCGCAAGATCTAAAAGCCTTGACTGTCCCATTGTAGATCGCAAATAATTATTTATAAGTTTCAGCTTTGAAAAGCTCCTCTCACATGAAGCCACAGACACACAGATCGTCAGAAATAAGTTTAGGCTTAGTGAAAGGGTTTGGAGAGATTCTACGAAGTCCCATTCAGCTATGAATGTCAAAACGTTTAATGTTGCCCAATCTTTGGCTTCTTCCAGATCAATCTCTGCTGCTTTCAGGTGCCTTCTCAGCTTTGGTATTTCTATTAAAAGCTCACTCTCGGATACCTCATCATAGAAAGTGGTCAATTTGGGAATGGACACCTTTAACTCTTCTTCAGTGGCAGATAGGAGACTCTTCGCTTGAACATTCTCAAATATGGCTACTACTTTCTTGATGGCTCTTGATCTGATCTGGAGTTCAGAATGAAAGCCATCAATGCACTCAAGCATCACCCTCTTATTTTCTTATTGCATGCTCCCCTGCCATCTTCTTGAACCTGGCTTTTCTCTCTACTGCAATTCCATATTCGTCTGATTTTAAATGCGCCTGTTCAATTGAATGCTCCACTAGGTGACTGCACTCCTCGTGCAAAAAAAGTCTTAGCGCCTCGAGCTTTGTCACCACCTTGTCGAGAGTTCAGCCCTTAGTCTGCAGGTACTGCTGTGCAAGATTAACTTCCTGAAGTACATCACACCAGAAGTACAGGTAGCACTGTAAAGTGAAATCACAGACAGCAGGCAAAAGACCTTGTGCTGCTCCTCTTGTGTCCAAATTTGCCTGTGGATCACAAAGAGCTTCAATCGCCGCCACAAACTTATCGAACTTTTCTTTAACTGGCTTAACTGCAGCATAATGAGCACTCCAGCGTGTTGTTGATAGCCTTTTCACTGACACTCCAGTATGGTCAATTAACACATCCATCGATGGGTGGTAGCAGCAAAGAAAGAAAACATTGTCTCAAGAATTCCAAGAAATGTCACACGATGCATTTTCAGCAAAAGAGTGCTGACCGCACAAGTTAAGCGAATGGTCCACACATCCATTAAAAATAGCTTTCTTGTTCTTTTCCTGAAGAAGGGCTTGTACACCTCCATGGATTCCAGCGGTAGTGGCAGCATTATCGTAACCTTGAGCGCGTCACATCATTATGTCCAGTCCATCACCTTCAAGTTTTTTAAGAATGTCAGAACTGAGGTCAGCAGCTTTTTTTCACTTTCAAGGGAAACATCCTAGAAATACTTCCTTCACTTCAACTTTCCTATTGTTGATTTTTACTGATCACTTCGGACATCTGGTCAGTATGTGATATGTCAGGTGTGCTGTCGAACATGATCCCAAGGTACTTCGCAGACTTTATGTCCATGACGAGCTTCTTCACATGATTTGCCAGGGCACTTATAAACTCATTGTGAGTTTTTGGTGCAAGATAAGAGACCGATACTTTAAGTTTACATGTGCTCCGCTTTAATCTCATTAGGTGCTCTTTCAGCACTGGATCATATTTTGAAAGCGTCTCAACCATCTCAAGAAAGTTCCCTTTATTCAATGAACATTCATCTTCCTTGTGGCCACGGAATTCCAGATTCTGCTTGGCAAGAAACAATGTGATATCAAGCAATCTGTGCAAGATGTCCCTCCACTTTTTCCTCTCCATTTCCATCAAAGCAATAGTTTCGGCGTCAATTGTTTGGTGCAGCCTCAGTCCTCCTACCAAAGTTTTCCACTGTTCAAGGAAACGTAGGTGCTCTTAGGATGTCTCATGGTTATGCACTTTCGGGCTCAGTTTCCACCTCTTCTGAAACCCAGTTACAAATTTGGATATCGTATCTGTAGCACTAACGACAAACAGTCGGCAGTATAAACAGTATAAATTCATGCTGACGAGTGAGTAAACTATCCATGACCGCAGAATTTTCTCGCCATTTGGCATCACCTTGTAAAAACACTCTTTTGAAAGCTGGCGCACATCTCCCTTTGCTTGTGCATCTTGCCTTGCCGCAACACTGAAAGGCTCATCTTTGGTCTGGAAAGAAGCACTTCCCCTTTTGATGATTTGAACTCGAAAATTATCTGGAACTGGTATCTCCCAGAAAGAAACATCACGTAAAATTAGCCAATCTTTCTCCTTAACTTTACTCATCTCATTTACAGTATCATGGCTAGAGCCACTTTCAGCACTCTCTTCTGCTTCAAATTCTTCAATTTCCACTCCTTGTTCTTCTGCAGACCAAGGTACTCTGCAAACCTTCGGGCTACCTTCAAAGATGTGTCCATGAAGCCATCCAGATCTATAAACACGGAGACAATTTCAACCGAGAAGATGGGTATAAGCTGAGCAATCATTGGAAGGACGTTATTTACCAGGCAAAGTCGTAACTTGCTGTGGTGCTTCCATTCTTCCCTGCCGTTTGGCTGTTATCTCCGACTCTCTGAGTTGCATTGCCCTGTTGGGTGCCTCTGCATAAACGGGCTGGGGTCTCATGGCCACCTCTGCTCCCGTAGCCTCGATGTATCGATGGTTCTGGCTGTGTGATGGGCTTTGTGTCTCACTGACGCGACCACCGTTATGGTGGTTCACTTCTTGCGTGGACGCGCTTGCCTCTCACAGCGCAGTTAGCAGCGCCGCAGCTTGCGTTACACATAGACATGACATTAACTTGCTAATCCTCCTAATCTCCCTGCCTAATCTCTCCCATCAACATAGTGCCAATCTCCCATTAACACTGCTGTGGTGCGCATATGCGAGATACTCTTATGCGGCGACGGGAGCTCATTTGATGCTAATCTCTCTCCGTTATTTCTCCCTAATCTCCTCCATTAACACAACTGACGTGCTTGCGCCCGGGGATGAAATTACTTTCCAGCTCAGACCCCGCTTTCTTGCCCATCGCCACATAAATAGCCTCTTGTTGTAACAGCTCTCTCGCTGGTTCAGCAGTTCCACTGCCGGATTATTTTTTTCTGCCTGATGACGACCGCTTGTGTTGCGATCGAAACGTCGTGATATATTATTTTTGGTTTTATTTTATTTTTCTACCTACGTAACTTTACAGAACGAACCAAAGAGTATGCTTAAATGTAATATTTCTTAGATTATATGAATACTAACAAAAACATTTTTCAACGGTTTTACTTTGTAATCAAAAGTTAGTCTACTTCCTGTTGTCCAATCAATTCCAAATTGTGCACACGTACTCAGATCCGGTGACAATGCATGCCTCTATCAAAAAGGTATCAATTAATCAATTAATTCGCAACTTTAAAGCAATTTACATTTTGTATGGACGCCATATTATTTGAAAAATATTTGTGTGGGTAAAAAACGCCGCGGTCCCTAAACTCTCGAATCGCTTCGCCCAAGAAGCAGGCGCCACGTGTCTCAGGCGCCATTGACGAACTTCTCGACCGTGAATTAAACGAAGTTGTTAATAAAACCGTTAAAAAAAATTTTTAAGGAGTTTTTTTGTAAAATATTTCTACATTGAATTACAACATTATTAGTTAAAACATTATTAGTAACTCAGCGGAAGCCTTTTTATTTTTCTCCTTTTCCTTTAATTACTACTTCAATCTCAAAAAAAGTTATTGATATAGGTTAACAAATACTAATTACCACAATATTGTAGCTAAAACACCAGAAAATGTGTCAAAATCAGCGACTATAAAACACCACCAGCGACGAAAACAACAGCGCGTGCTTGTAGCGCGTGCGGACGAAACCACGTGATTGGAAGCGTCATTGTAATTGGGTAATAATGACAGCTCTGACCGGAGCGCAAATAGAAGGTTCAAAAAGTAAATTAGCATAGAGTTTTAGCCTTGTAGGTATATTGATACGGTACATGTCAGCTGGGCTTACAAACATTTTTTTGTTGTTATAACTAACTACAGAGACATTTTCATTAAAAAAAGAAATGTCTGCTGAAACACTTTGTCGTTTTGATGTCACCCCCTCTGATGGTGTCACCCGGTGCGGTGCGCACCCCCCGAGTGACGCCACAGGCGACGGATTTGCAAGCTCCGTCGAGCAATGTCGGGGTCTCGGTGTGCACATGTCGAGGGGACCAGGCTTTGTGCCACCAGCAGGAGGCATCATTTCCCCAACGATATGAGCTGTTGCGACCATGGCCTGGAGGCCAGAGGTCGCAAACGGGTTTTGATTCCTTACCCCGTACCCGGCCGCACCAGGGTCGAACACGGGTACCCGTACCCTACCCGATACCCGGCTACCCGTACCCGGCCGGGTATCGGGTAGGGTACGGGTACCCGATTGCGACCTCTGGGATGAAGCCATATTGCAGGCGCGGGTGGGTTGATTCTAGGAACTTGAATTGTGAGAAGAGACAAGACGTTGGGAAATGAGTGACAAACAGTTGCTCACCAGTGACTCACGGCCTACCCGTACCCGGCCGCACCAGAGTCGCAAACGGGTACCCGTCCGGGTACGGGTAGCCGGGTATCGGGTAGGGTACGGGTATCGGGTACCCGGTTGCGACCTCTGCTGGAAGGCTTCAAGATTCATTTTGCATTTAATAATCGCCAGCGAGCTGTTGGGGCCGGAACTGCAGACACGGCCGCTTTGCTCATGTTTCACTTTCAAGGCGCCAGCCCTTTGAAGTTTCTTCTCAAGGGTCTGAAGGTCTGGCGTTAGGGTCTGTCCTAATTGTCGGGGGGGGGGGGGGGGGAGATAAGACCGGAGCTATTAGTAGCGATGACAGCCACACTGATGATGTTGTGGGTAGTGTAGCAGCAGCAGGGATGTCGTTGATCTCGCGAGGTTCAAAGCCACGGTGTGGGAACGGATCTTTGAGGGGAGGGAGGTCGTTGTTGTGCCTGTGAATTCGGCAGGGATTTCCATTCGCTCGCTCAGCATGGCTATCGCCAGCTGGGAGGTGACTCGGCAGTTAAGGATCTTGAAACTTTAGTGTGAGACCTTAAAACACAACTACCGTGTCATAGGGGCCGTTCATAAATGACGTCACGCGATTTTTGACGACATTTGACCCCCCCCCCCCTTCGTCACACGGCGTCACAAAAAGTCAGACCCCTCCTCAAATATGACGTCACAAAGCTCTGCCCCCCCCCCCCCCAAAATAAAACATGCTTCAAATCGCTTTAAACTATTGTCATTGTAGTGCGTATTTAATGTGGCGCTGCACTCTGCTGTTGTAGGAGAAAACATTTATTAACAAGTCTATTTAATTAAGTAGAACGTGTTGTCTATATTTATTTAAAGTTGCGCATTTTGATGTGACGTCACATTTCTAAACCTCGTCACACATCGTCACAAATGTCGCCCCCCCCTAGGTGCGTGACGTCATTTATGGACGGCCCCTTGGTTTCAGAGATTCATTTGTTTATCCCCTGCACAGTATTGTACAGGGCTCAGCCGCTCTGTGTAACTTGCTGACCCACCCCTAGACATCTATGAACAGGAGCTTCATAGCTCATCGGATTTTTCCAGTCTAAATCAATAAAATCACTAAAAGTAAAAGTCGGTGGATTTGTATCCGTGGATTAGAATGTATCACTCAAGTACAGATACGTCGTTTAGAATGGACACTTACGCTCGCGATATGTGCACATCAAATAATATGTCGTAAGATTCGATTATTTTCTACTTTGTAGTGGGTTCGCATAAAACCTGCAGTCACAAGATATTATATACACACCACAACGGGGTGAAATGAAATATCATGAGCCTGAATCGTGATATTTAATCGAATTTCGATTTAAAGCTTTCGTGACTGCAGGGATTCATCTTCTTGGTTCTTTCGGTAAAGTCACGTAGAAGGGAAATAATACAATAATAAAAATTAAACAATAAAATCATCACGACGTTTCGATTGCAACACAAGCAATCATCATCAGGTGTGAAAACCACAGCAAGAAAATTTAGAAAAAAAACGCCACTTTTTTCAAAAAAATTATTGCTGTGGTTTTCACACCTGATGATGATTGATTGTGTTGCAATCGAAACGTCGTGAGAATTTTATTGTTAAAATTTGTATTTTATGATTTCCCTTCTACGTGACCTTACCGAAAGAACCGAACATATGTAATCGAATCACAAGAGTTATTTGCAACTTCTGACTTGTCTCGTGTATATATGTATGTTGAACTTCTTTCGCACCGTACGTAGCCAACCGTACTAATCGGAGGTGCGGTATGTGTGTGTGTGTCAAAATACTCAACGTGATTTCCTGCTTCAGTGAGCATTGCTGCATTGGTGCTCATCTCTTGTTTGCAGCCCTGAGCCAGTGACGGACATTCCACATTTCTGTGATGGCGGCGTGTATATCCATATGACAACCAGTGTTCACGTCCCCACGAAGTGTTACTCTTTTAATGGAAAACAAGAAAGAGGAACAGGAAAGCGAAGAGAGAAGAGGACGAACGAGAAATAAAAGGCAAAGAGGGTCAGAAGAGAAGAGCAATGGGGGGGGGGTGGGGTGTGGCACCATCAGGGCCTTCATGCTGTTGCACAGGGGCACTGCACTCCCAACCCGGCGATCCGAGTTCAAATCTCACTCACAGCCAACACCGGTGACGAACATCTGAACCGGTGCTGGGCCTCCGTGAAAACATCAGCACGGGGCGAAATAAGCATGGGGCGGGCGTGGTGCTGCCCCCCCCCACCCCCTCGTGTGCCGTGCCGGCCTGAACGGGTGCTCGCGAATTACACTTGGCTCAACAGTCTGTCAAAGGCTATCCGGGGGATCTTTTTGTTGTTGTTGTTGTTGTCTTTGTGTGTGTCCCGCCGCGTGCAGCGTGGGCGCCCTCGTGGGACTCGGCATCGCCGGACTCATCCTCATCGCGTTCGTGCTCTGCGCCTTCGTGCTCTGCTACTTCTCCCTCTTCACCAAGCCTGCGCAGCGCCTCCCCTCGGGACTGCGCCTGCAGCCACTAGGTGCCGCCCTCCTCCTCCTCCTCTTCCTCCTACTCTTCTTCCTCCTCCTCCACCTCATTCGAACCCCGAGGGCACTGTAGTTGCCACATGTCCCGTTTTCTCTCTCTCTCTCTCTCCCAGGATCGTCCTCAATTTGTCCTGGGAAATCTCTAAGTCGAATTCACCACTCAAGAACATTGGCGGAACCAAGGGGGGGCAGTGATGGTGGGGAGATGGAAACATTGGTACTTGTGTGGTGACCCCGCCGGTGATAGCTCCGTGTAATAGGCCGCGTGTGTTTGGGACCCTCCCCAGGAAAGGATGAGCCGGACCGCCCAGCGCTCGGGGCCTACGCCGATCTGTCACCCGCACCGCACGCCCGGGGGAACGTGTCGTCGCCCACCACGCAGCACCTGACCTGCGAGACCCCCCTCACCTCCGAGTCACGCCCCGAGGCGCTGAGAACCCTGCCAGGGTCGTCCGTCCAGAGCCCCCCTGTCCAGGGGTCCCCTTTCCCTGGGCCGTCCCTACAAAACGCACCTGTCCAGGGATCCCCTCTCCCAGGGCCATCCCTCAACAGCCCCCAAATTCAGGGGTCCCCTCTCCCTGGGCCATCCCTCCAAAACCCCTCTCTCAAGGGGTCTCCCCTCCCAGGGCCATCACTTAACACCCCAATTCAGGGGTCCCCTCTCCCACAGCCATCCCTTCACATTACACCCACACAGGGGTCCCCCCTCCCAAATCCTTCCCTCCCCAGTACCCCCATGCAGGGGTCCCCCCTCCCAAAGCCGTCCCTCTTGAGTCACCCCATGAAAGGTTCCCCACTTCTAGGGCCGTCTCTCCAGAGACCCCCCGTCCACGGGTCCCCCTTGCTGGGCCCAAGTCACAGTGAACCCTGACACGACAAGCATTTGAAACTCGGCCGAGCTGGGACCAGACCTGAGCAAGACGGGAGTGGGCCCGAGTAGCATCTCCATGACCCCTGTGACCTCATCCTCTCTGCCCATACTGCCCCTTCCCTCCATCTCCACATGTCTACACCTCCCACCATCTCGTCGATCTCCACCACAGTGCTCCAGATAAGGGGTTGTGTATCACTTTTTTTTAATTAACACAGTTATTGAGCACAGGCCCAGAGGCCCCAACACATCAAGCGGTCAGCAACGAACATCATCAAAATTGTTGAAACACTTCAGAATAATTTGCCCTTTCATTTTGACATGTGTGATAAATAATGGAGAAGATAAGTAACAAATACATAATTAGAGAATACAGTCCCCCCCCCGCCATTCACATATCTGGCGACTGCTCCTTCACTTACTCGCATCGGGGTTTTTTCCGCCAATCGAATTCCAGCGGTACGGCAACATTTGCTCAGCCTATTGCACTTAAATGCCGTCATTAGTATTTTTGATCCGTAAAACTCCCAGTACCAGAGTTATCTGGAGCACTGCCATCCTATCCACCCTACGCTCCCACCCCCGCCATACCCAGAAACCGTCACGTTGCAAACCCCTAAATCGTGAACACTCGCAGTGAAAATACGGCCAGACCCCATGAGCCATAGGTTTGGCTAGGGTTAGGGTTAAGGTACAGGCATGGTTGGGGCTACTGGGGTAGCTTTTTGGGGGTACAGCTCATGCTTGGCCAGCTAAAGTGTATCGAAGTAACAATACAGTATTAGTAATGCCAGTTACTTTCCCAGGAAAGTCTCAGTGAGTCTGAAAACTTTTGAGATGGAGGGTCTTTGCCTTGGGATGTTTGGCAATTTCTGAGTTGTTTAATATGGGAGAGAATACGGGAGGAAGAGGCGGAGTGCTCGGCACTGCCATCTCCTGGACACCTTAGGGGTAGTATTAATGGGAGTGCCAGAGGGTTTTTTTGGGGGGGGTTCGAGCTCGTGTTTGGTTAGCTCGTGTTGTTCGGAGCAGGGCTAGTGATTAGCACGGTCGGCAACGTATGGTGCGAAAGAAGTTGCAACATACATACGTGGTTGAATAGTGTGCTTAAGGCGAGGGTCAGTGGCAGGTATCAGCTCTGGTTGGCTGGTTGGTTTGAGGCAGAGCTCGTGTTTGGGTTGGCTCCGAGATGGGGATAGTAGGGCTCGTGTTATGGCAGTAGTTGGAGCGTGTGGTTAGGATTGTTGTTGGTGGTCGGCTCGTATTCTCGGTGGTTGTCTAGATTTGGTTTGTCTTGGTTCTCCAGCCAAATGCTCAGAGTGGACTTGTCGCGTTGTCTTTGCTCGCTATTGGCTTGTGCAGCATTCCTCTGCTGGGCAGGAATCAAGGCAAGGTCAGGAGTGCAGAGGTTGAGAATAGTTGGTTTGAAAAAAACTATTTTCAAAATCAGAAGATGTATTTGTACTGGAGGAATCCGATGAGCTATAAAGCTCGTTTTCACAGATGTCGAGTAGGGACGGGAAAGAACGTCACAACAGTCTACTGGACCTGCAGGTTGGATTATGTCTATTTGGTAAAAATATATATATTTATAAAAAAAAATTGGACATGTAGCTTGAAGTTTAAGGTGGCTGGGCAGTTGAGAAAGTAGAATAATTTGGCAAACATCCCCAGGAGGATCCTTCTGAAAGACTCTGCGAGGTTATGCTGTTGGGTTAACATTCCACAGAATGTCACACTTATGCATAAGTATGACTAGAGATTATTCCCGAACGAACATAATCACACTTCAGTC
Organism: Lampetra fluviatilis; assembly: GCF_964198595.1. Taxonomy (NCBI): domain Eukaryota; kingdom Metazoa; phylum Chordata; class Hyperoartia; order Petromyzontiformes; family Petromyzontidae; genus Lampetra; species Lampetra fluviatilis. The sequence goes on along the minus strand of NC_136277.1, from coordinate 23,771,999 downwards.
AGTGACCCAACTAATCTTTCAGTCTATGATATAATTAGCAAACCCACTTTGGCAGCTAATAACATGCTCCATACAAAAATGATGTGACCTCATGGCATCCAATTCCAGAGCCGTCACCCAAATCCGTGACTTTTATTTTAACCAATCACGAGAGATATATTCACGTGTGACGTTTAGGGCACGTGTTGCAGGGAAAGACAATTTATTGCCAATATATTTGGTAGGGAAATGTCCCAATTCTAGTACGAGGGTCACCTTTAAATGGCCCGTATTGTGTTGTCTTATATTTCACAACATGTGGTTCACCCACGAACTGTGGTCTATGGGAATAGTGCAACTTCCTGCCACCTCCCTGCGAGTTGTGTTACTCACAAAGCCAGATTTTGGCATCCTTAGTCCGGCTAAGGGGTCCAGTTTTCATCAGTGCCTGAAGTTCATAGAGCCAGACTAAGGCACCTGAGGATTAGGATTTAGTGTTAATGCCTTAGGCTCATAGAGCCAGATGACCTGACCATGAGTATTCTTAAGAGTTCAGTGTGAACATCTGAAGCTCAGAGAGTCAACGGCACCTTTAGGATTTTTAAGAGCCAGTGTTCATTTCCTAGATTCAGAGAACCATAGGCATCCTTATGATATATAGCATCCAGTGTAAATGTGAGGCACGAAGAGCCAGACTTAGGTATCCATTGTATTCCTAGGGTTCAGTGTTAATGTTTCAAACTTCAGAGCCAAACTATAGGGCTCTTATGGTTAAATGTCAACTCTTGAGGCTTACAGAGCCCGATTAAAGTATTCTTAGATTTTAATATGCATGCCGAAGGCTAACAAGAGCCAGACTAAGGTAAAAATGTATTCCAATGTTAACTGTTAACTTGAGAAGTTCAGAAGAAGACTAAAGTATTGTCAGTGTTCAGCGCCAATGCCAGGCGAAAGCTTCCTTTAGCCACCCTTATTCGAGCTCTCAAGTTTATTTCCAGACATCAGTTTCCAGTTGATTTGGCTGTTCCCCCCCAACGCCCACCCCCCATAAAAAGAAACCGAGACTCAAAGCTTGAGCCTGGCAGTGCTAATGAACAAAACCTGGTTCAGACATTTTCCAAATCTCTGAACGCAGGCTACTTCATAATTATACCAAACAAATGTTGCCAGACAAAACAGTTTATACCCACAGATGCAAAGGTTTGATTTAGCTTTTCAGGGAAATTTAGAGGCAAAAAATAAAGGGAGGCTTTTATCGAGGTGTTTTCACTTTGTAACAGTTCCCTCAGACGAGCAATTTCTCGCAACCATAGTGACTGTTAAGACAAGTCAACTGGGCTTGGGCAGGATACATCGCTAGAAGGGGTGATAGCCGGTGGTCGAGAAAGAGTGACAGAGTGACAGCCAAGAGGAGGAAATGCCCAAGAGCGCGTCCACAGACGAGATCGAGCAAAGAGATCGCCTCGTGTGCAGGTGGTGCTGGATTCAGCGGTGGCCAACTGGCGTCTCCCGAGCCGCGTGCGGATCTTTACTCCACTACATGCTGCTCTATCGAAGGGGCGTAACGTCGAGCGTACTATCACAGTAGCAAAGAATCACGAATGAAAGTTGTATACGTTGTACGATATGTTTAAAAACACTTGGCGCTTTGCAGAACTCTGTTACAGGTTGGCCACGCCTGTGTTCGATGGACAGTTACATTGCAGGGCCATTACAGAGGGCATTGGCTTCGGGAATCCTTAATTCAACAGCAGATTGACCACGGCTGGATGATCATGATGATGACGACGGTAGTTGTGCATCAGTGTGAATTTGTGATGAGTGTTTTGAGGACGGGAGAATTTAAAACACTCATTGCCTGTTAAGGAATATTGTATGCATATTTTATAAAAGAACACAATGCTGCATATATTCATCACTGTTTTACCCCCCCCCCCTCCCCCAATGCGCAAGTGGGCTTGAGATTTTTCATTTCATATTTGATAAGATAAAATAATTTGTGTATTACAGTACAGTACTAGCAAACTGTGAAACGCCTCTTAATAGCAGCCTATTTATCCATAACCAAATTCATCCGCAGGGCCAGGCCGATCCACGATTATCCTGGTATATGTGGATCAATCCTCTTTTATTATCTGTTAATACACACACGATTATAGGCGTAACACGCGTGCATAATGACATCGCATTATCTGGTATTTATATACAATTGTTTACCCAGGAAAGCCTCACTGAGTCACAAAACTCGTTTTTCTGCAGGGCCCTGCCAAGTTTTCAATCCATTTGCAGGTAATTTATTTTTAGCAAGGGGATGTTGGGCCAATCTCAGTTACAATGTACGGGTTTTTTTTTACCTGTGGGAGAAAACCCGATAACCTGGAGGAACCCCACGGTAGAACACGTGCAGGACACACAAACTCCACACCAAAAGGCACCCGAGTCGAGAATCAAAGCCAGGCCTTCATGCTGCGAGGGACAGGCTATCACCACTGCGCTAACCCTGCAGCCCCGTTATTGGTGATTTCTATTGGACAACAGGAGTTAATGTTACAGTTCATGTGTTTTTGACACATAGGCTTTCGCGACAAATATTATTCATAAGAAAGTTTTTTTTGGGTTAGACCTCGTCAGTATTAATGTGTTGTGTCGTTAACACATCTTGCTCTTTTTAATACCTGAAGCAGGTAGATCTCATCACAATTCTTTTAAAAAATCGCCCGTTGATTCTGGATGTAATTACCAGCAAAACGTCGTACTCAAATTCTAAATGTTGTGGATATCCTCTCCTACACACCGGGTGGGCTGAAGAGGTAACCAATTTGCACGTTTTGTTCACGTGACAAACCTTACTGGTTGGCTGTGTCGGGTGGTGGCCGCTATACACATTTATACTTACGCGATCTAACCCCTAAAAAACCTTTATGAATCATGTTTTTGTTGTTGTTAGAACTACTCCCCTGAGGTTGTTGACAGTGTTTGCAATGCCATGATTGCGCACACTGAGATTGTCGCAAAAACTGTGGTGTGGAGTTGGCGTTGTGGTGAACCTATCACTAGATTCTGAAGTGGACATTGTGAAATGCCTTGTTAGGCAAGTTCCTTCCCCAGAAATGTGTACATTCACCTTTGTGTAGCTGGAACATAAAAAGACAATAACAAGTGGCAATACTGAAACTAAATAAGAGCTGCACAGATCTAATTGATCGTTGTTTTAACAGAGCCCATTACCCTCCACACACACACACATCCTTGCCCCAACCCACTCCAGGTAAAATCCTGCTAAGTTCAACTGCCACCTTTGTATTTAAGTTATATATCCTAGAATATGGGTGTTTGCGACAACGGTGTCAAACCACGCAAGTGGCTATTCACAGAGTAAAACAAAAACTAAGAGTAAAGATTACGCTGAAGAGGCACATGTTTGAACTTTTTAATGTTGTATCCGAATGTTTTTTTTCTGGGCTGCTTGTCGACTGAAGTACAGTAGGTGGCACGTGGCTATTAGCCGCAGTCACAGAGAAGTCGTATACTGGATGCGATGTGCCAATTGAGGAGTTATTGTCTGGGTCACTGACCCCGACAGACCCGGATCAAAGTCAGCCCTGGAACTGATTTCTCTACGGGTGGCAGCCCTTGGCCGGTTCAAGTATTACGATTCGCGTCGGGTTTTCGGAGAAATTTGTGTGCAAAGTCGTTACCACTTTGGACCACGTGCCTAACTCCGCGTGTGCGCGTCTGCGTGCGTGTGTGCGCGTGCGTGCGTCTGTGCGTGCGTGCGTCTGCGTGTGTGCGCGTCTGTGTGTGTGCGCGTGCGTGCGTCTGTGCGTGCGTGCGTCTGCGTGTGTGCGCGTCTGTGTGTGTGCGCGTGCGTGCGTCTGTGCGTGCGTGCGTGTGCGCGCGTGCGTGCGTCTGTGCGCGTGCGTGCGTGCGTCTGTGCGCGTGCGTGCGTGTGTGCGCGTGCGTGCGTCTGTGCGTGCGTGCGTCTGCGTGTGTGCGCGTGCGTGCGTCTGTGCGCGTGCGTGCGTGTGCGTGCGTGTGTGCGCGTGCGTGCGTGTGTGCGCGTGCGTGCGTGTGTGCGTACACAATCAAGTACACGGCTGTAATACGCGCGTGCCAAGTGTGCAGGCTTCATTGTGGCCGCTTTTAGAATATTCGTGTGTGTGTGTGTGCATGTGCGTGTGTGCGTGTTTAGTAGTTGTGTCAGTGGAATGTCCATCTGATATTGATACGATGGTAGGTAAATCGAGACACGGAAGGTCAACGAACGGGCACTTATTGATCTATTTCAATGTCCTCTATGTAACCGAGCGAAAGCGAGACAGCCCACTGAGATTCATTTTGGATAGTGAGCCGGGCAAAAGCACGAGACAACCTACTGGGATTGATGCCCCCTATGTAACCAGGACAGGGAGCCAATTGAGATGTCTATTTGACCAGGAGAGACAGTCAATTGTGACTCCTGCCTGTATTTAACCAGGACAGAGGGACAGCCCATCGATACTTCTGCCCAGGTAAACATAGCATGGCAACAGTCAGGAACCATCCGTCCAGACAGTAATAGCAGATGCATGAACTGTGCACCATTTGCTCGAACATTCCTCAATCAGCTCGCATTTTTGCCTTTCGTTCGATCTGTCTCTGGGATGGTCAGTGTAGACCGACTTAAAACGCCCCCACAGAAACAAATGAAGGGGCATGAGGTCTGGCGTGACTTTAGTGGCCATTCAATGGAACCTTGCAATCCAATCCACCTGCGTGGGACCATCCCCTGTACACCCAAAACTGTTTTTTTTTAATTCACCATCTATCTAACCAGGAGAGCCCATTGAGATTCCTGGATCTAGTTAAGTTCAGTTACATGTATTTAACCAGTCGAGAACATTCGAACGCGTGGATCTTCGTGGACGTGCTGTCTAGCCCTCCAGACGTGTTTTTTTCGATATGCCACGTTGCTTAATGGGCCTAAGTACCCACCGAGACTGCAAGTCTCTTTTAAAAGTATCAAGGATCTGGAAATCCAATGTGACCTCGAGTCTCAAGATTCTCCACCTTGAACAACATTTCCTGGGTCTGTCCCCCAGCTCCTCTCCCCATCATCATCGTGGCTGTGCTGGTGGGTGGATCTTGTGATCGTGTCGTCGGTTCGGATTGACTGTTCCATCTGTATGCAGTGCCAGTGATTGATGCTCGTTTACGGCTTTCAATTAAAAAAAGCGTTCACATCAAGGGGTTGGCTGTTCTCAGTCTTTGGCAACTGTGTGCGAGTGAGGGGAACGGAGAGTGAATTGCTTCATTGAACTCTATACGTGAATGGCCTTTTTTCACTCCACTACTGATGTGTGCCTCCGCACACGATGTGGGTCATGGAGGTTGTTTTTTTAACCATACTTCACCACGCTGGTCAGTTAAGGTTGAAGGCACAAGAGCACAGATGTGTGTTGCTGCACGACCCGTCTGCTCACTATGGAACCCTGCGGCCCGGTGACAACCTGCGTGCTCGTCGTGGTTGCCATTCCAAGCACTATCCAGGCTCCAGTCTGATGATTTTCTGCGACTGGATGTATTCCAGGTGATTTGATCGCAGACCGCATTGAACAATAAACCATACAATACCAGGGTTTGATTCCTGGCTATGAAAAGGGCAAATAGAATTGGTGACTAACCTGAGCCTCCCCGAGGATGACTTAGCCATAAAGGCTGTGTTAGCATTAAATGAAAGCACACGACAAACAGATCTTACAAGGATGTGTTCAAAAGTGGAGTGATTCAGCATATTCTCAGGGAGCTCTTGACTGAAACTTTAAAACACATTCCTGCGGAGGGAGCTGGTAGGAACGTTGGGTTGCTCGGTCAATGGCCAGGGTCAACGGCGGCGTGGTGTATTCCGCAAATATGGCCGACTGTGAGGACGGGCACAAGCCGGCGTGAGTAGGTTAAACGTTGAGTTTTATAAGGGCACCACGGGGTGGCCAGCCCCTCCCCACCGAGCCGCACCCCCACCCAGCCCCTCCCCACCCAGCCCCTCCACACCCTCCCCACCTAGCCCCTCCCTCCCCACCCAGCCCCTCCCTGCACAACAGACAGACGGACACAATAATCCCCTGTGGGCTGGTGTAACCATGAGGTTCCTACCAGTATTGTTTTCTCATGAAGATTCACTCATGATAGATTTCCCAGGAAACGCACAAGCTAGCAGTGTAGCTACACGAGCTGATTTTTTTGGGGTTCCATCTCTTTTGAACAAGGGCTGGCTCACAGCACTGGCCTCCTGTCTGCGACCAAATCCCACTAATGTGCTTTCACACATAACCAAAAACGCGTGCTGAGAGAACAATCACGTGTTCTTTATTTCTCCAGACAAAATTCCCAACAATAATAATCAGACTTAAAGCTTTCGTGACTGCAGGAATTAATATTTTTGAGTCTTTAGGTAAAGTCATGTAGATAGGTTCAAAGAAAACAAAAATAACCAAAAACGACGACGTTTCGATGGTAACATAATCGTCATCTCCTGATGACGATTGATATAGTTTCATGTGCATCACATGGGTACATCCTGATGATGATTGCTTGCGTTGCGATGGAAACGTCGTAGTTTTTAGTTATTTTCTTTGAACCTATCTACGTGACTTCACCAAAAGACCCAAGAATAATCTGTTCAAAACATATACTATAAAGACCAGCCCGTCCGTGCAGAGGTCACCAAACATCAGCATTGCTTCCCTGCTTCTGTCAGATCCAATGCAGGGTGCAGCATCTCATCTGGCTTTAGGTCTTCCTCTTGTTACAGTTAACGCAATCCTTCAGGGACCGCTCTTACAGGCTCATCATCACCACCGCCTGGCACTAGATCTTCCTCTTGGCCCCAAATTTTGGATTCTGTCAGATAAATCTGTCAGCCTGAGTAAGTCTGAAACCACCAAGTGCCGTGTGTTCTGTATTCAAGCTGGACACGTGATACACATGATTCATAGTTTCATGTGCATCACATGGGTACATGCATATCACACGGGTTCGTACTTGTGGAGTATTGTGTACCATCACATACCATGTTGTGGCGTATCGGTGTTGTGTATTCAGTGCCCACGTGTACTGCGTTTCCCTTGCTAGTGCCAATCCTGGTCAGTGAGATGGAAGGCGAAAGCTCAAGTGTCCATTATTTTATCATATCTCGTGTCTCGTAAGCGTAAGTCCTCAGTGAGCCGCCCGGGCGAGCAGCGTGGCTCGCTCCCTGAGCTCCCGTGCCCTCTCAGGGTCGGGTTTGACTCCATCCCCCAGGTGAAGCATCCGCCCGGCGTTAATGCAGCCCCACGGGTGACCCAGGTGGCAGGCGCGCTCCGCATACAGCAAGGCGCGCGGCATGTCCCTGCAAACAGCGTGGATGCATCAACATCGTCATCACCGACAAAATTATAAGCACAGACTCATTAGCAATTTACTGACATAGAGAACTTCATAACCTCATAGGGACACATACACTCACACAAATACTTATCGACTAACATAGACTTCAAGACTCACACAAAGATCCGTAAACTCTCACCGACACCTAAATACTCGCGTAACAAATACAGGGACCCACATATGCACACACAGAAACATGAATGTCTGCTTACATAACATGTAATGTATTGCCAGTTGACCAAGGCCTCCGTCTCACCTGCTCTCCGCCTGCATGAGCATGACGCTGAGCTGGAGGCAGCTGGAGGCGACCTCACCGGCACACGCCAACTCAAACGCGCGGCGAGCAACCTCCGGACGGGCCTGCCCACCAGGGAAGCCTCTGCCTTGCCTGGCCATCTCGCCAAGGTTGTTGCAGCCCTCAGGGGACGGGGTGAAAGTGGTGGAGCCTGGGGACGCGGCAACGGAGGCTGGGGACGCGGCAACGGAGGCTGGGGATGCCGGGTCGGGGGTCACCGCCCCCAGGCAAGACCTCGAGAAGAGTTCAACGGCACGAGCCAAATCCACCACCACTCCTCCTGGAGACAGGTCACACGCCAGGCACACATTAGCCAGGAATCATGAGCCTACTGCCCTATACACCAGGGGTGGGGAATTCACGGTGCACGAGCCTTACCTGGCCTGCGATTTATTTTCACATGGCCCGCGGCCATATGAGGTCTGTCATTTTGACAGTAGTAGTTGCAGTATTAGTGTTGTAGGTGGTAGCAGTATTAATGTTGCAGGTGGTGTAGTGTTCTAAGTGGCGGTAGTGTTAGATTATAGGAATTGCTGTAGTGTTTGTGTTAATTCTAGATTTGAAGCTTTCGTGACTGCAAGGATTCATACTGTTAGGTTTTTTCGGTAAAGTCACGTAGGTAAAAAATAAAATTAAAAGTTAACAAAAGTAATAATGGAAATAAAATAATAAATCACGACGTTTCGGAGGCAACACAAGTCTTCGTCATCAGGTGGGACCGTCACAGCTAAAATTGATGCAGTAATTTTAGCTGTGACGGTCCCACCTGATGACGGAGACTTGTGTTGCCTCCGAAACGTCGTGATTTATTATTTTATTTCCATTATTACTTTAATTAACTTTTAATTTAATTTTTTACCTACGTGACTTTACCGAAAAAACCTAACAGTAAGTGTTTGTGTTGTTTAGGAGTTAGTGCTGTAGGTGGTGTGGCCGTGCTCACCCCTGCCCAGCGCGTGGTACGTCCCCAGCTTGGCACAGCTCTTCGTGAAGCCATTCTTCTCACAATTCAGCTGCAGGAGTTTGGCTGCCGCTGGGAAGTCTCGCTCGACGCTGTGTAGGAACTCAGCCAGACGATGGCAGCCTGTGGGTGGGAGAGAGAGTCCTTTAAGGGTGTGTCTTACAAAAGCTGTCTCAGGGGGTTCATAATCCACCACCGAGCCATTATCTGAGTTCTTTTCAAAGCCAAGGTGTTCCTTTTTTCAACCAAGCAATGGACAGCACTTATCTGCAATTGGGAACCTGAGGCAGTGGATTCAATTCTGCATTTATTTGGCACACTCACAGTTGGACAAATACTGATTACTTCCCACAAAGTGGTACAACAGTGAGATTGTATTACGTGATAAAACATTACCAGAGAAGTCAGCCAAGGAGACATGATTTGTACGAAAATTGTAACACAGTAATGTTAGAAATATTATTCGAACATTGGATTGGAGAAACAATGGCACAATAATAAATGGATCAAATATTAACCATCTCAGATTCGCGTGTGACATCATCATTATAGCATCCAATGACAATGAACTACAGGAAATGTGTAGGAATACCTGAACAAAGCTAAAAAGTGGGACGCAAGATAACAAGCAAAACAAAAGTGACGCTCAACAAGTTCACGAAATGAAGGGACACAGTGATGGGAGTGATGGGAGTGATGGCTTGAAGAGACCACCCAGCAGCAGACCATGATTGATGATGATGGCCAGTCAAACCCCTGAGATTTAAACTTGTGATGTTTCGCATTCGAGACGAACTGTCCACAATGGGCCATGTCGATGACATTGAGCCAGCAACACGGCGGCGTCACGTGGCTTTCTTTCCCAGTCGTGGTTGGATCAACTTGTGTCGAGTTTGATTCCTCTGCCCAGCCACCGAGGACTGCGCTGAACAAAGCCCACCATCACCATACTCTTGGGTTTTTTCGATAAAGTGACGTAGGTAAAAATAAATAATAAAAATAATAGAAATAAAATGTTATTTATATTATTATTTCTATCATTTTTAAGATTTAGTTTTAATAAAAAAAAAAATAATACAAATAATACAAATAAAATAATTGTATTTATATTATTTCTATTAAATAATAGAAATAAAAAATGTTATTTATATTATTTCTATAATTTTATTATTTATTTTTATTTTTACCTACGTGACTTTACCGAAAAAACCTAAAAGTATGAATCCTTGCAGACACGAAAGCTTCAAATCTAGAACCCATCATCACCCTTTAATAGATGTGACAGTCCACTTGCGTGTCCAGGCTAGTCGTAGCGCCAGGGCTAATGTCTGTGTTAGCGATAGTAGCGAGAGACATAAGGCCGTGGCGAGTGTCTACGCGAGGAATAGCGTTCGGGACAGTGTTAGAGTTATCGGGACATGTCGTGTTCGTTTTAGATAGAGGGGTGGAGTTGGTTTGAAGCGTTAAGGTTTGAGAAAGGGATTCGTGACCTCTGGTTCCTATTAGAAGGGTGTCATGGTACCCGTGTCATGGTCCCCGTGTGAGTGGGGGACCCGTACCCTCTGGTTCTCGCTGCCGTAGACACTGGTCCCCGTGTGAGTGGGGGACCCGTACTCTCTGGTTCTCGCTGCCGTAGACACTGGTCCCCGTGTGAGTGGGGGACCCGTACCCTCTGGTTCTCGCTGCCGTAGACACTGGTCCCCGTACCCTCTGGTTCTCGCTGCCGTACACACTGGTATCCGTGTGAGTGTGGTATCCGTGTGAGTGTGGTCCCCGCGTGAGTGTGGTCCCCGTACCCTCTGGTTCTCGCTGCCGTACACACTGGTATCCGTGTGAGTGTGGTATCCGTGTGAGTGTGGTCCCCGCGTGAGTGTGGTCCCCGTACCCTCTGGTTCTCGCTGCCGTACACACTGGTATCCGTGTGAGTGTGGTAGTCGTGTCATGGTCCCCGTGTGAGTGTGGTCCCCGTACCCTCTGGTTCTCGCTCCCGTAGGCACTGGTAGCCGTGTGAGTGTGGTCCCCGTGTGAGTGTGGTCCCCGTACCCTCTGGTTCTCGCTCCCGCAGACACTGGTAGCCGTGTGAGTGTGGTCCCCGTGTGAGTGTGGTCCCCGTACCCTCTGGTTCTCGCTGCCGTACACACTGGTATCCGTGTGAGTGTGGTAGTCGTGTCATGGTCCCCGTGTGAGTGTGGTCCCCGTACCCTCTGGTTCTCGCTCCCGCAGACACTGGTAGCCGTGTGAGTGTGGTCCCCGTGTGAGTGTGGTCCCCGTACCCTCTGGTTCTCGCTGCCGTACACACTGGTATCCGTGTGAGTGTGGTAGTCGTGTCATGGTCCCCGTGTGAGTGTGGTCCCCGTACCCTCTGGTTCTCGCTCCCGCAGACACTGGTAGCTGTACTCGGTGCGGATTCCGCTGAGAAACTCGCGGACCTCTGCTTCGTTCGTGAAGTCGACGGACATCGCGGATCGATTCCCGTTAAAGAGAGCGATTACTTCAAGACGATTACCTACACATCGATTCCTCGCTGAGAGGTTACCGGGTGACGATTCCTCCCCCCCCCCCTTCTACTCCACTGCCGGCGATTCTGATCACTTTGGAGCGTTGATCGATTCCTTATTTTCTATTTGGCCATTGGACTCACGTATCGTGAGCTGAAATAAATCGCCCGATGTGAAATAGATTAATCGATTAATCCAAGTGTTTCGTCCATAAGCCATAGCTGGGCTGGTGGGTTGTGCGTCATGTCAGCATTCTGTGCAGAGATGGATTTTTAAGGATGCGTAGCGGCAGCTCTTTGATGCTCTCCACGACGACGACGTCACGATGATTATTGAGTTACGGATTATAATCGATTATTTTGCATAACTTCAAATGTGAATCGATTCCTGCCAGTGTTCTTAACACGAAAATCACGGAAGAATCGATTACCTCGATTACCACAAAACAATTATTCGATTCTCCCCCCTTGAAAATGAATCCAGTGATGAATTGGATCGATTCTCATAGATTGTCAAGGATGAATCGATTCTCATTGTCCTCGAAACTTTAAAAATCGTGACCCGAAACAATGATGATGCACCCCTGTGGACACCGCACGGTTTACCCCGCGTTCTTGTACAGGGATGTTGAGTTTTCAGGTCCATACGGCGTGCAGCTGGCAAACACATTGTTCGTCTATTTGTGTTTCTCCCCTTGTGGTGGGACTTTGTAGGATGAACGTTGAGATGTATAAGGGCACGGGGGTGAGCAATGAGGTCTGAATTGGTCTGTAAGAATGTAGGGCACTGATCAGGGGCTCATCTTCTTGGTTCTTTTGGTAAAGTAACGTAGAATGGAAATAATAAAATAATAAAAATAAAGCATAATAAAATAAGAATTTTTCTTATTTTATTATTTCCATTCTACGTGACTTTACCGAAATAACCAAGAAGATGAATCCCTGCAGTCACGAAAGCTTTAAATCGAAATTTGATCGGGGGCTGACAGCTATGAATAAATCAGTCGATGTCGGTGTAATTAGAGTGTGGGTTTGTTGACGACAAACTCCGCTTCTTGAGTTTTAAGCTCACTGCGAGGTTTCCTCAATGTTGGGCAATTCTAAAGTATAAAACAAACACATAATTTCAACACATTTGTCAAGAGCACACTGTGACCTTCAAAATATAAATATAGAAGAGGCGACGTTTCAGGCAATAGCCCGTTCCAGCAAATATAATGGTGCCATTGCCCAAAATGTCGCAAAAGACTTTTAACATTTAAGGATGTAAACACAAATTGTGATTGAGCACGCAGAAGCATCACCAGACAATTTAATGTTCACTTCGTTTTTTTTCGATTTAAAGCTTTCGCGACTGCAGGGATTCATCTTCTTGGTTCTTTCGGTAAAGTCACGTAGAAGGGAAATAATAAAATAATACAAATACAACTATTAAATTCTCACGACGTTTCGATTGCAACACAAGCAGTCATCATCAGGTGTGAAAACCACAGGAAGAAACCACAGCAAAAAAAATTTCAGAGAATTCGAAATTTATTTATTTATTTATTTCTCTTCTCCGTGACTTTACCGAAAGAACGAATAATATGTTAACTTCGTGTTAAATTATTTCATGTCAAACTATCTGCGCCCTTTAAATTCCCGCTAAGGGTGGTGTACAGGCAGGGCCTAACCGCACCTCTGTTTCCCCCAGTTGTGTAAGAACGTGCACATCTATAATTGTATACGAGCGTTTCACAAGCACTCAGGCCTGGTGCATTATTCAACAAAGAATCCTACTACACTTCCTGAAGAACTGCATTGGGGTCCTCTTCACCAAATACATGAGAGCCAATGTGATCGACTTACACGCAGCATGACAAGTTCAGTTTCCACCCTGAGATGGAGCAAATAAATTAGTCTCCTTCAGATGACGACAGCTGAAGGAGACTTTCATCTAACAAATACAGTCCCATTTTTCGATTTAAAGGTTTCGTGACTGCAGTGATTCATCTTCTTGGTTTTTTCGGTAAAGTCACGTAGAATGGAAATAATAAAATAATAAAAATAAAACATAATAAAATAATTCTCACGACGTTTCGGCCACAACGGAAGCAGCCGTCCTCAGGTGGAGAACAGGTCTGTCGAGAAGACAGAGTCTGAAATACAGTCCCGTATCTTTGTCATTATCATGGCTGATATGATAATGACTCAACGAAAATCATCTGTTCTGTCATCTCTTATTTAGTAGCTACGACACACCTATGTTGTGCCCCGCGTCCTCTCACACATTTTTGGCAAATTAAATATTTAAAGTTTCTTCAAGGAGCACTCGAACGCTCTGGAGTGATTCGACAATGATCCATCCAGCTTCTTACACGAGCTGATTTCATTGCTCGTGATCTGTGGGTGGACGTCATCGCAGGCGCATTACTACCACTCACAGACACCCCCTTACAGCGACTTATCTTGCCAAAGCCCATATACGTTTCTTGAGTCAACACATTCCTGCGGAGGGAGCTGGTAGGAACGTTGGGTTGCTCGGTCAATGGCCAGGGTCAACGGCGGCGTGGTGTATTCCGCAAATATGCCCGACTGTGAGCGCGGGCACAAGCCGGCGTGAGTAGGTTAAACGTTGAGTTTTATAAGGGCACCACGGGGTGACCAGCCCCTCCCCACCCAGCCCCACCCCTCTCCACCCTCCCCACCCAGCCCCACCCCTCCCATCTCCCACCCTCCCGACCCAGCCCCTCCCCACCCAGCCCCTCCCCACCCAGCCCCTCCCCACCCTCCCCTCCCTTCCCCGCCCAGCCCCTCCCCACCCAGCCCCTCCCTCCCCACCCATCCCCTCCCTGCACGACGGACGGACACAATAATCCCCTGTGGGCTGGTGGAACCAGTGCGTTCCTACCAGTAAATATGTCTCTAGCCTGTGTATGTTCTCTTATACACGTGTTACTCTTTCTGTATTTCAGTGTAATTCCAAGCACGCGCCTGGCCTTACCTCATTGCGCTATTTGCAGCATTTCCTTGGTCAAAGTCTGTATTTCTGATCCACATGTCACAGTGTGTAATATGCACTGATCTTTAAGCAAATTTGTATTTCGCTTTTCGTTATACTATACCAGGGGTCGGCAACCTGCGGCTCCGGAGCCGCATGCGGCTCTTTTGAACCTTGACCGCGGCTCCGCGGCGGATGCTAGCGAGGGGAGGAGGCGCACTGTGACACCTGCTCTGGCGTTGCCGCTGCTGACAGGTCGCCGCTCCGCTCCACACTGCCCGCCCGGTGACAGGCAATAACGTTGCCGTTGCTTTGTCACATGTTTGGAAGAAGTAAAAACCTTCCTGGGCAGCAAAGAGCTCACCTTTGCTGAGTTGGAACAGCCAGAGTGGCTGGAAAAATTACATTTTATGGTAGACATGACAGCACATCTAAACACGCTAAATACAACCCTTCAGGGGAAAGGAGGCACAGCCCTGCACATGCTGGAGGAGGTTTTGGCATTCGAGCGCAAGTTGACAGTGTTTGTCAAAGATTTACAGAGAGGTACACTGTCTCACTTTCCCTCTTTGAGAGAGTTCAAACAAAGTCATGATACGATACATTTGGAATATTTCAAGTCTGCAATCACCACAATGCAAAGTTCGTTTGGGAAACGATTCTGTGAGTTCAGAGAGGAAAAAACGATATTATCCTTCCCTGTCACTCCCCTGGCGATCGATCCATCCCTATTGAATATGACTGCATTTGCAGGTGTAAGTCAACCTGATCTTGAGATGGAACTGGCCGATATAGCCGACAAAGATATATGGGTGTCCAAGTTCAAATGCTTGACCGCTACTCTTGAGGATGTTGCCCGTCAGAAGGCCATTCTGGCTCAGAATCATAAATGGAGTGATATTGAAAACCTTCCCAAACAGGACAAACTTGTATTCGAAACATGGAATGCCATCCCCAACACTTATATAAACATGAAAAAGTATGCATTTGGAGTCCTGTCGATCTTCGGCTCCACATATGTATGTGAGCAGGTCTTCTCCAACATGAACTATATTAAAAACAAACATCGATCACGCCTCACAGATGACAGCTTGCAAGCCTGTGTGAAAATGAAGGTGACGTCTTACAGCCCTGATGTGCAGACACTGTGCACTGAGGTTCAGGAGCAAAAATCCCATTAACCAGGTAATTTAGCTATTAATTTGCAAAAATATATTTTACATTGTTAAGTGAAAAAGTCCTTTTTTATTCAGATTGACAGCTGACTGCACGATCCTGTATATAGCAATAAGGTAAGAAACAATATATGCAGTGTTATATTTGTTTTAAATGTTGCAATGGTTTTGCGGCTCCCAGTTTATTTTTTCCTTCGGAAACGGGTCCAAGTGGCTCTTTATGTCTTAAAGGTTGCAGACCCCTGTACTATACCGTTACCACGGCGAGATGCTGCACAGTCCAATGCAGATTTGTCTAGCCGTCTTCAATGCGTCCACTTCTCAAGACGCTGTACTGAAACAAAGGACACCTTTATGGTGTACAGCCAGTCAGGCATCGGTCTCTATATGAGTCTATGGTTCCCCGTGTGGGCATACTGTGCTCTATGTGAGTATAAGGGCCACCTCTGTGAGTCTCCGGGACTTCTGTGGGTGATAGAGTCAATACAATACAATGTACAATGCAGAAACAGAAACAGTGGGCATATTTAATTCATAGAGAGAGATAGACAGTCATATTATAGAGGGAAAAATGAAGATGTTGAGGTTGTACTTAACGGGGGGGGGAGGCAGGAAGTCGATAGCACGGTTGGATGGGGGAAAGGTGCTCCAGACAATAGCAGACAAAGCTATTGCAGATGTTTGAAATTTGGCAAGCAGAGCTCTTAACCCTCCCTTGAAAAAGAGAATAATAATGTACTCTCAATGGGATTAAATACAGGACTCTCGTATTTTTTATACGTTAAACTTCTTTCGCACCGTACTTAGCCAACCAGAATCGGGAATGCTTTAAACTGAACATCAATATGTCTGAAGCTGTATATATGGTTTATTTACATACGTCTGTGACAGTTTTTACACAGTTTTTATGATTTGTATATAAGCGCTATTTATTATCCTCTTTGCAGTCAGTCCTGGCATGGGAATCATGTAAATAATTTTAGTTTGTGCTCTTGTTAATTTGTACATTCCGACCCTGAACTGGTCTTGAACTGCCACCACTACCGACGGTGGTTGCAGTTAAATGGGCCTTCCCAGCTAACTGGGCCTTACCAGCTGAAATAAAGTCACAGTCTGAATTTGAGTTACGTTTATAAATCAGAGGTGGGGAGCATTTTACTTACTGAGGGCCGAATAAGGACTCACACAGACACACCCTAGTCACTTCTGTCACTGCAAGATGCCCCTTAAAGTGGCAGTATTGGCTGCGAACGTACACATTTAAAAACACAGTGCTCTTGCCAGATCAAAAATATCCGCCTCTAGTGCCCGATTAGTGCGCCTAAGATGCTTCTAGTGATAGCTAAATATTGTGTGGGCCGTTGCGAAGTGGTACGACTGACGTGGGCGGGATGAGCAGTGTGAAATTTGGTCGCATATAGCCCACAGCCCCAAGTGTCTCCCACTCCTGCTATAATAGTGCAACTGATAAGGCTCGCAATATGTCATAGACATACATGGAAATGACCGAGGTGCAGAGCCAATATCAGTGCAAGGCGATAGAGGTGGGGGCCTTTAAGTGTCTCTTCAAAATAGGTGAGGATTGAAAGCTGCTGTCCAGCGTTGAAGACGACGACATAGAAACATGATCGAGATATCTCAACCCTGCCTTGACAGACACATTTATAGTGACAATGTGCTCTCGCCGGGATCAAATAAGGACTCTCTCTGGATCAGGGTTGCCACTTCTGAGGTAAAACAAATATCTCAATTGGGACATATTGTAGGGAGAATATCTCACAATACCGGAGGAGGGGAGAACTACATGCAAATGACAGAACCCGGGACTTTTAATTTTTAATATCCTGGGGAGACTCACAGATTTCCCAGGACAATTATTTAAAAAAACAGGACATCCTGGGAAAACCAGCACAGTTCGTAAACATTATCTGAATATTATCGCTAAAAACATATTTTCGTAGAAAAGTACGTCACACTTTTTATTTATTAAAGGGTCTGTCACTAAAAAAAATATTAGGTAAATATTCATAAGCCAATTTTAAAACTGGTCATCAGAAAATATTATTTACATGTAGTTCTCAGCAGGCCCCATGGTGTAAAAGGTCAGCCACCAACTCCTATAATCCAGTTTAACACGTAGGCTTTCGCGACCAATATTATTCATAATCAACGTTTTTGGGTTTAGATCGCGTTATTTATAAATGTGTCGTAACCCTCCACCACCCGACACGGCCAATCAGTAAAAAAGTGTCAATTGCCCGATGATGCTGGATGCAATCACCAGCGAAACGTCGTACTCAAATTGTAAATGTTGTGGTTTCGCGCTTCAACACACCGGTGGGCTAAAGTAGTGAACTATTTGTCTTTTGTCAACGTGACACTTTTTTACTGATTGGCCGTGTCGGGTGGTGGAGGGTTACGACACATTTATAAATAACGCGATCTAAACTCAAAAACGTTGATTATGAATCCTATAATCCACTTTCTTTTTCTTGCCTCTCTCTCCGTGTGCTATGAAGAAGAGCCATTGCTCAAAACGTCACCAGTAAAAATGTTCTTCATTTTAAGGTCACAGTCTTGTTAGCACATGTGTTGAGTTTTGTTGTTGTTGAACGTTACTGATAGACGGAGTTTGTTATAGTCAGAGCTTGCTTTTTAACTTTATATTTTCCGGCAGGATTTGCACTCAGAATGATACAGTATGTGTAAGGCACTCCCACTAGAGTACGTTGCACTATTGATCCAGTTGGCGGTCAAGAGATGAAGCAGATATCCGTCAAAACTGACATCCATCATGAAGCTATATTATTGTACCTGACATTCCTGCAATCCTATGAGGACAAATACAAAAATTCCAACAAGAGGGCAAAAAGCGATGATGATGAGGATGTGGTGGGCGGGGGCAAAATAATTATCTCCAAAAGTATTGCGGACTTTTAATAAACTACCGGTTAAAGGGAGATGTTATCGAGAGGCGGTAACAGATGGACGCAGGCAAATAAATGTTACATGGACATTTGAGAGGAATATTCCATGATTCAGTATTCTACTCATCTCAAAAGCCTCGGCACCAGACTCGACCAGAATGTGTCGTTTGATCACCACGTGCAAAATATAGTCAGGTCCTTCCATTGTCATACCAGGGCTCCACGACACATTCGGCCACTATTGAGTCGTGGCATAGCCAACACGGTGGCGTGTAACATGATATCGACAAAGCTTCATTATTGCAACTCCCTACTGGCAAAAACATGAGCATTAGTGTACAAAATTATACTGGTAGGAACCTCCTGGTTACACCAGCCCACAGGGGATGATTGTGTCCGTCCGTCGTGCAGGGAGGGGCTGGGTGGGGAGGGAGGGGCTGGGTGGGGCTGGGTGGGGAGGGTGGGGCTGGGTGGGGAGGGTGGGGAGGGGCTGGGCTGGGTGGGGCTGGGTGGGGGTGGGAGGGGTGGGGCTGGGTGGGGTGGGGCTGGTCACACCGTGGTGCCCTTATAAAACTCAACGTTTAACCGACTCACGCCGGCTTGTGCCCGCCCTCAGTCGGCCATATTTGCGGAATACACCACGCCGCCGTTGACCCTGGCCATTGACCGAGCAACCCAACGTTCCTATCAGCTCCCATCGCAGGAATGTGTTTTGGCAAGTGTCGTGACGGGTACTGCAAGGTCCGACCATGTCTGTCCGGTGCTCGCTAAGCTGCATTGGCTTCCAGATGCTGAACAAATTCGTTGCAAGGTCGCGCTCATTACACACAAAGTGCTTGCCACAAATGCACCGCAATACTTTGTCGATCATCGTCGAAGACCACCGGCCAAACGCAGCGGCTTTTGGCTAAGCGTCAAACAAAGACGGGTCACAGACGCGGCCGTCTGAAACGCTCTTCCTTCCAATATTAGACCCCCCCCCCCACTGGAGCTATAAACGTATTTTTTGACATCTACATTGAAAACTCGTTTCTTAAGAACTGCTGTCTGCGTTTGCCTCGCACGGTCGGCTACGTTACATTGCAAAAGAAGTTCAACATACTCTTTGGTTTTTTCGGTAAAGTCACGTCGGTAAAAAAATAAATTAAATTAATGAAAACAACTAAATTAAATTACAGCAGTAGGCCATGCTTTCCCACCTGATGACAGACGCTTGTGTTGCGCCCGAAACGTCGTGATTTAATTTAATTGTTTTAATTAATTTAATGTAATTTTTTACCTACGTGACTTTACCGAAAAAACTAAGAGTATGAATCCTTGCAGTCACGAAAGCTTCAAATCTAGAAGTTCAACACGCACGCAAACTTTGCCGCGGGGGGGGGGGGCAGTGCTCTTCAGAGCGAAACACATTCCTGCGGAGGGAGCTGGTAGCAACGTTGGGTTGCTCGGTCAATGGCCAGGGTCAACGGCGGCGTGGTGTATTCCGCAAATATGCCCGACTGTGAGGGTGGGCACAAGCCGGCGTGAGTAGGTGAAACGTAAGAGTTTTATAAGGGCACCGCGGGGTGACCAGCCCCTCCCCACCCAGCCCCTATCCACCTTCCCCACCCAGCCCCTACCTACCCAGCCCCTCCACACCCTGCCCCACCCCCTCCCCACCCAGCCCCTCCCCACCCTCCCCACCCAGCCCTTCCCCACCCTCCCCTCCCCACCCAGCCCCACCCCTCCAACCCCCCACCCAGCCCCACCCTCCCCACCCAGCCTTCCCCACCCTCCCCTCCCCACCCAGCCCCACCCCTCCAACCCCCCACCCAGCCCCACCCTCCCCACCCAGCCCCTACCTGCACGACGGACGGACGGACACAATAATCCCCTGTGGGCTGGTGGAACCAGTGGGTTCCTACCAGTATCAATCTTTCGCTTTTTACTAAAAAAAAAGTGTAAAGAGGAAGGGGACACGGGGGGGGGAGAGCCCTGCCCGGCTGCCCCAGACCCATAGAGGCGCTCTGTAAGATGATCATCATCATCAGAGTGCGCAGGGAGCCAGAGAGGGAGACAGGCACAGAGCGTACTGCGTGTACCACTACTACTACATCGACATATATATACTTAGAGGCTTACACATCTGTGTTGTACTACGTACGTACACGAGCATACGCTCAGACATATCGTGTATACGCTTTGAGACACGCATATACCGACAACAACAGCTACGCAAACACACACACAGACACACAGATATACAGGCTGACACATATATGCACACATCCATATCGACACACATATACTTAGTCATACATATAGAGACATTCATGTACACAAACGTACATAACACCCTTAGATACATATACGCATTGGCTCGCAGCTTTACAAACACGTAAATATATAGATACAACAACAACAACCGGCGTTCGCCATCAAGTGGCGGGGCCGTCACCACGGTGCTTGTGCCAGGCTAGGTGCGCCTGGCACACGTGACGCCACGCACCACGTGGGCCACGGGCATCGCGAGTGCGCGCAGCCCAGCAGAGAAGACGCGGGTAGGAACTCACTTACACTACACTACTCACTACACTACTCACCACACTACTCACCACTACCACTACACTACTCACCACTACACTACTCACCACTACTCACTACACTACTACTCACCAGGACTCACCACTAGGAGCTCACTACAGAGTACACTACTCACCACACTACATTACTCACCACTACACTACTCACTACACTACTCACCAGTACCACTCACCACTACCACTACAGTACACTCACCACTACTCACCACTACACTACAGTACTACTACTACTCACCACTACACTACTCACCACTACCACCACACTACTCACCAGTACTCACCACTACCACCACTACTACACTACTACTACACTACTACTACTCACCACGACTCACCACTAGGAGCTCACTACAGTACTCACTACTCACTACAGTACTCACCAGTACTACACTATTACTACACTACTACTACTCACCACTACACTACTCACTCCACTACTCACTACACTACTACCACACTACTACTACACTACTACTACTCACCACTACACTACTCACTCCACTACTCACTACACTACTACCACACTACTACTACACTACTACTACACTACTACTACTCACCACTACACTACTCACTCCACTACTCACTACACTACTACCACACTACTACTCACTCCTCACCACTACTCACCACTACCACTACTCACTACACTACTCACCACTACACTACTCACCACTACACTACTACTACTACAATACTCACCACTACTCACCACTACTCACCACTACACACCACTACTCACCACTACACACCACTACTCACCACTACACACCACTACTCACCACTACACTACTCACCACGACTGACCACTACTCACCACTACTACCACTACTACACTACTCACCACTACTCACCACTACTACTACACTACTCACCACTCACTACTCACCACTACTCACCACTACCACTACTACCACCACTACTCACCACTACACTACTCACCACTACTCACCACTACCACTACTTACCACTACTCACCACTCACTACTCACTACTACACTACTCATCACTACACTACTCACCACTACTCACCACTCACTACTCACCACTACTCACCACTACACTACTCACCACTACTACATTACTCCCTACTATTCACTTCTCAGTTATTGAAACACGAATACCAAACTCAGTACTCACCCACTCACCCTCAAACTCACCTACTCACTCAGCCTCAAACTCATTCACATACTCACCCTCAAACTCATTCACCCACTCACCCTAAAACTCATTCACCTACTCACCCTAAAACTCATTGACCCACTCACCCTCAAACTCATTCACCCACTCACCCTCAAACTCATTCACCCACTCACCCTCAAACTCATTCACCCACTCACCCTCATACTCATTCACCCACTCACCCTCAAACTCATTCACCTACTCACCCTCAAACTCATTCACCCACTCACCCTCAAACTCATTCACCCACTCACCCTCAAACTCATTCACCCACTCACCCTCAAACTCATTCACCTACTCACCCTCAAACTCATTCACCTACTCACCCTCAAACTCATTTACCTACTCACTCACCCTCCTACACATTCACCTACCCACCCATCCAACCTCATACGCATCCACCGACTCACCCCACGTACCCACAATTCACCTCCACCAAGCTCACATTGCACTCACCCACTCGTCCACTCGCTCACCCCACCCATTCATACAACAACTCACCTACTCACCCACTCACTCACTCACCCACCCACCTACTCACCTACTCACCCACTCACCCACTCACTCACTCACCCACCCACCTACTCACCTACTCACCCACTCACCCAGCCACTCACTCATCCACCCACCTACTCACCTACTCACCCACTCACCTACTCACCCACTCACCCACTCACCCACCCACCTACTCACCCACCAACCTACTCACTCACCTACTCACCCACTCACCCACCCACCGCAACTCCACCACGCCACCGCTGTTTAATGATTAAGCTGCCACTGTTGATCCAGTCGGCGGGCGAGAGATGAAACCGATGCAATGTTTGTCAACATGACAACTTGCCTGCTTGTACCCTGTAGAGCCGTGTTACGTATTGTTTTTGTACGCACGTGTGGGTGTGTGTATTGTGGAGAAGTAGGTCGACTCAGCCTCAAATGAGTACCTGGTGCGGTGTGTAAACATCTCGCCGCTCGGGAGACAAAGGCGGTCGGGCGTGATGCTGGTCATAGGCGCTACTCGCTAACAGCACTTGCCCCAACAGTCTGCTAAGGCTATACGGGGGATCTTTGTGTTTGCAGTGACGATTATCTGAACCGGTTCTGGGCTTCCCCTAGGTCGACTCAGCCTCAATTGAGTACCTATTGCGATGTGTGTAAACATCGCCACTGGGGAGACAAAGGCGGTCGGGCGTGGTGCTGTCCACCCCAACCCTTCATAAGTGTTGCTACTCGCTAACAGCACCTGCCCCCCACAGTCTGTGAAGGCGAAACAGGGGGGGGGCATTTAACTTTGTGTCGTGGTACGGAGCGATGCAGACAAATCCATTGTTGTACTGTATACTTCTATGTTCTCGCTTCGATGCCCTGACCAACGTGGTGAAGTATGGTCAAATACAGCAGCACAAAGCCCAGCACGGGCGTCAGTAACACTTGCCCAGACAGGGCAATATGATGTAGAGAGTACACATTGTATGTGACATGAAGACGGTCCATTGCCCTGAACGTGTCCTATTATACATTAGTTTTCCTTTGAAGGCCACAGTTTTATTGACGAATGTTGTTGAGTGTTGTTGTTATTTGTGACATCCAATGCAGCAGCAGCAGCATCACCAAATCGGAATGATGTACGAATAGTCCAGCAGTGGAGGGACCCTAGCATGCCACTCAACGGGAGGCCAATTAGTCGGTGCACTGATTGGCAGTGATTTTGTCTATTCCGTGGTGCTCGGCGTGCCACTTACAGCATTGTAGAGCTCTGTGCAACATTGTCAACATTGTAGAGCTCTGTGCAGGCTCTGCCCTCTTCAGTTTCACGTATTTGGTGTAGCCCTGTGAGCCATTCGGCTCTTGAATCGGGTGCAACCGCAACAAACAGAAACATGAACAAGAAACATCTCAGATTTCGATTTAAAGCTTTCGTGACTGCAGGGATTCATCTTCTTGGTTCTTTCGGTAAAGTCACGTAGAAGGGAGTGAACCCAAACCAACCTCCGGACGGTAATTAATGTGACTCAAAATACATTTTTAGTTAATGGTTTTCGAATTGTCCTCGTTATAAGCATGGGTTTGACTATTATAGCATTTGTATAATTGTTCAGCTTTCATAGCCCTTCAACAAACACAACGCAAGCTGTCTTCCCGACAGACCTGGTCTTCACCTGAGGACGGCTGCTTGCGTTGTGGCCGAAACGTCGTGAAAATTATTTTATTATGTTTTATTTTTATTATTTTATTACTTCCCTTCTACGTGACTTTACCGAAAGAACCAACAAGATAAATTTCATTTATTTTATTTTTAACCAACGTGACTTTACCGAAACAACCAAAGAGTATGGATCCTTGCAGTCACGAAAGCTTCAAATCTAGAATATTTTGTGAAGTTTGTATTTGTTAATCTGTGTGTATGCATGCATGTGTGTATGTCTTCGTGTGGGGAGCGGTAGTGTAGAGGCTAGAGCGCTGCACTACGAACCCGGTGACCCGAGTTCAATTGCCACTCACGGCCAACACCAGTGACGATTATCTGAACCGGTCATGGGCCTCCCCTAGGTCGACTCAGCCTCTAATGAATGTCTGGTGCGGTGTGTAAAAATATCGCTACTGGGAAGACAAAGGCGGTCGGGTGTGATGCTGGCCACCCATTCCGTTGTGTACAGTGTCGGCCTGCATAGGTGCTCGCGAACAGCATTTGCCCCAGCAGTCTGTTTCGGGCTAAACGGGGGATGTTTGTTTTGTTTTGTGTTACACAGCGGACATATCCTGCTTCCTGTGTTATCTCTTGCACGTGCCACACAACTGTCAGATGTGCTGACCCTCGAATGATCTTGATATTATATGGAGACATTTAAACACAAAGATCCCCCCAAAAGCCTTCGACAGATTGCAGAGGCAAGTGCTGCGAGCGATAACCAACAAAGGCCGTCACTGCACATGGTAGGGTGGGTGGTCAGCACCATGCCTGGACCGCCTTTGTTTCCCCCAGTACTGATGTTTACACACTTTACCACATACTCATAGGCGGAGGCCCAAGATCGATTCACATATTTGGCTGAACTGAAGCTCTCTGCGTACATAGACATATTTCACAACTCACAGGCAGCGTACAAACACATGTTCTACATCTGTGTCTCCACACTTATTAAGGAACTTAGAAGTTGCAACATGTTATCACAAACACGAACGGTAACGCAAGCATATCTCTCCCATGAACACACTGAGCCACAACGGGCATGGTGAAACGACAGCGCTGTGTCAATCTCGACCTCAGCACAGGGCAGTTCTTTGAATTCTGGAAGGAACTGGCCATTAAGGATCTCATTGTCTCTGACATGGCCAATATGAACCCCATGAGAAAGGCAGAGAGAGACACATTCCAAGGGTTCAAAACTAGGAATTCACAATTTCCAGACTGAAAAGTGTGGAATTACGTGGCCATTGTGAACATTCTGAGAGAGGGAAAACCAGGACCTAAGGCTCAACATTTAGACACATTCGAGGCTGAAAATTATAGAAAGAAATGACCATTATGAACCTCCTCAGATACAGAGGCCGAGAGACACAACCCGTAATTCTCAGGTTCAAGCTCCATAATTGGGGAAATAAATTTGCCATTCTGAAATTCCCGAGATACACCCAGAACTAGGACTCAAACCCAGGTTGTCATAGGATTAAAGCTTGGAATTGTAGAAAGGAATTGGCATTTTTTTTTATCTCCTGAGAGACGGATAGACACTCAGACCCAGGGCTCAAACCCTGGTCCCAGAACTCTGCAGGTTTCAGTATTTGTGTTTATGGAAAGGCCATTTGAATTGCCTGAGAGGAAAATGTTTAACTTCCTGAAAAGAAATCGGTTAGATTAGCATACGTGTCATTCCAAAACACGTCACGATACAGTAGAGTGTAGGGTTGATCGTATAATTGAGGAATTACATTAGATCAGAATCTTTATTTAGACATACTGTATATAGACGTAATAATATGCACACATACAGCGAACATACGTAATGAAGTCTACATACAGACACAATGACAAATACAAAGACCCTCTATATAATCTTTAGCAAACTGTTGTGGCAAGTGCTCTTTGCGAGCAACTATTAAGGTGAGCATAGCACACAAAGGTGGCCACCTTTGCCTCCCCAGTGGAGATGTTCACACACGACACCAGGTGCTCATTTCAGGCTGAATCAACCTCGAGATGGCCCAAGATCAGTTCTCGATATGTCACCGATTTTGATCGCCGGGTTTGTTAGCGCAGTACGCTAACCACTGCGCTGTCGCTCCCCACGGGACACAATGCCAACGTGATTCACCACTGATGTGAGCTGTGGCTGGGAAATCAAACTCATGTACTCGGCTCCTAGCGCTGTGCACCCACGCACAAACACACGCGCGTTGCAAAGTCGAACACACGGACACAGCCACAAACACACATTTCACACACACACACATTTCACACACACACACACATTTTACACACACACACATTTCACACACACACACACATTTCACACACACACATTTCACACACACACACACATTTCACACACACACACATTTCACACACACTTCCTCTTTAGACTGATTTTAGTTTGCACTTGTATACACAACAAATACAAAGATCCCCCGTATAGCCTTAGCAGACTGTAGGGGCAAGTGCTGCTAGCGAGCACCACAGATAAAGCAGGAAAGTCAGCAGCCAGGCAGTGAGCAGGTACCAAATTCCAGCCCCCAAGTTCTGCAGTCCTCTGGATATATTAATGACCGTTTTACATGTGGAAGGAAACCGGAGCACCGCAAGAAAACCCTCGCAGAACTGAGCTCTGTGTGACATATATACAATATGTTTTACCCCATCAGCCTATCGGCTTTGAAGACCAATAATTAACCACAGAGTTTGTTTAAGCAAACTCCGGACCGGATTTATCGATACACAGAGCCACCTTCTCAGTCTCATCAGCAAAGGCAGGCTTTCGATTTAAAGCTTTCGTGACTGCAGGAATTCATCTTCTTGGTTCTTTCGGTAAAGTCACGTAGAATGGAAATAATGAAATAAAAATAAAACATAATAAAATAATATAATAAAATACAATAACATAATGTAATAAAATAATATAATAAAAGAAAATAATATAATAAAATAATATACTAATGTAATAGTAATATAATAAAATACTATAATATAATAATATAATATTATGTTTTTATTTTATTATTTCCATTATACGTGAATTTTACCGAAAGAACCAAGAAGAAAAAAAAGGCAGGCTTGTGAAGCAAATGTTGTTGGATTACCAGATCTTATTGGTCTCACTTTTATTGTTTCCGGCTTTGTTCTGTCTCATTTGTACAGGTTTAATTTATCAGCTCATTACAACTATTATCATAAAGAAACGCCTTCACAACCCATCGTATTTAAGCACTGTGAGTCACTGCAGGTTGTCTAAAGCACACCACACCAAGTTAAATACCAAAGGCATCAACAGGCATTTGAACAAAACGAGCATTGGGAGAAACGTCACACGGAGTTCTTCAAAGTTTGTATTGTAGCCTTCGACACTCCACTTGATCTCAACGTGCACAAAGCCTGGCACAGGCGCTGTGGGTGAATGCGCTTTTGACGGTGTGTATGTTCCTGTATGTTTAATGTGTGTGTGCTTACGTTGATGAGTGTTTGTATCTGAGTGTTTCTGTGACCGTTTACACCTACGTGTGCCTTTCTGTGTGGGTGTACGTGGGGAGTGATAGTGCAACGGTTAGCACTCTGCGCTACGAACCCCTTCGCGGCCACCCGAATTTGATTCCCGCTCTCACGAACAATAAAAAACATATTCACCGGTCATGGGCATCTTCTGGGTTGACCCAGCCTTAAATGAGTACCTGCTGCGGCGTGTAAACATCAGCTCTGGGAAGAGAGACTAAGGTGGCCGGACATGATGTTGCCCATCCAGCCCATCGTGTGTCATGCCAACCTTGATCAGTTTTCCAAAACAGAACTTGCCCTCACCGTCCGTTAATGTTTAACGGGGAATAAATGCCATTTGTGTTAGTGTGCCCGTGTATCTGCGTGTCTCTTGGCCTCGCTTGGGACATTTTGGGCGGTCCCCAGCACCCGTGACTCATTTCTGGGAAAAATCGTCTTTGCCGGAACGGGCACTTCCACTTCTGAGTGGCACATTGACCAACCCTGCCAGAGACAGCGCTGTGTGTTTACACATGCGTCGTGACGCAGTTCGGGGACGGGAATCATTTGCGGCACCTTCTTTATTCTTGCACACAAATGGGGACTATACGCACCCTGCGTGGGTGCACACTATATTTATATATATGTAGTGCAGTCCAACCACCGGAGAAGAGAAATTCTTTCAGGGCTGGCAGCCGTGTATTAATACTGTACACGCTCTCACGCTGCATCTTACACTCACACCAGTGTAGGCGCACTCTATTCTCCCTCCTTCACTTGGACCTGGGATAACTATATACGTCGGGATCTCTTCGGCTACCCCGAGGCTCTCTCACCCGTCTGCCCGGGGCGGGGGATCAGCCAACACCGCACGCGACGAGGGAGAGAGACCTCTTCCAGCCGATCCTTACCCTGGCTCCCCACGACGACCACGTGTCCCTCACGTGGTCCCCCTTAAGAACCCTCTCGGTAACTCCTCCCCCTTAGCTCGGCCCCGCCCACCTTCTGGAAAGTGCTTTCCGAACGTCCCCCTACGTGGCCCGTGACGTTACGTCATTCTTGGCCTCGCATAGCTCTCCATCCACTCGGCCTTCCTTACGCTCATCCCTCATTGGCTACTCACAGTACTCCTCTACATATAGATTACACACACAGCCGTCTACTGTCGGCGGCACTAGCGAGAACAGTTGGCAGGCTGTCTAGCTAGCGGCGCCCAGCGATGGTGAAGACGGCGGCGGCGATGGTGACGAACAGCAGCACGGCGAGGGGATCTACTTTCAGCAACAGCCCTGAGCTCCCGCTCAGAGCTCCCGGCGTGGCCTTGCTCTGCCCTGGCCTCGCCCCCTTTCTGGAACCTACTAGCAGGTCCCCGGGGCTTCCAGATGGACCCCTTCCCTGAGCATTCCCTTAGTTGTCTTTCCCCCCGTATATACTGTCGCCTGCTGACGCGTGTACTGCCCTACGCTGTCAGCAGGGCCGGATTAAGATTGTGTAGGCCCCTGGGTTACAGGTACTGTGAGACCCCCAGTAATATTTTCAAAAGGTAAACAAAGTTAAAGAAAAATACAACTTTATTTTTACAAGGCGAACAACATATACATTTCAGCATTCACAAATGAAATAACTTTTCACTTCATCTCTGGAGGCCCTCCAGCTGGTGGAGGCCCCTGGGGCTGCAGCCCCTAAAGCCCCGTGCCTTGATCCGGCCCTGGCTGTCAGTACCACTTTTCGTCAGCAGCCGGCGCTATTGCTCTACACATGCATACGGAGACAAAGATTCACCTGTTCATGCCTTAAACAAATTGTTAGGGCAAGTGCTGTTTGAGAGCACCTATGAATGCCGGCACGGCACACGAGGGGGTGGGTGGCCAACACCACGCCCGGCCGCCTTTGTCTTCCCAGTAGTGATGTTTACACACCGCACCAGGTGCTCATTTGAGGCTGAGTCGACCTAGGAGAGGCCCTGGACCGATTCAGATAATTGTCACTGGTGTTGTTGGCCATGAGCGGGATTCGAGCTCGAGTCGCTAACCACTCCACTACCGCTCCCGAATACATTCACAGAGACAGAATAACAACATCCGTCAATAAGTGGCTCTGACATTACCACCGCGCTTGTGCCAGGCCAGGTGCACTTTGAGGCCACGTGAATTGTCGAAGGCTCGCTGCTGGCAGGAGGTCACATGACAGACGCAGGTGCCATGGGTTGACTGACTGAGATGACTGGCAGATGCACCAGCTGTGCCCCCTTCTGTGCCAACTTTTAGCTGCCCGGCGCTCCGTTCGTTGTTGTGAGCGTCGCTCCTCTGCCCTCCGTTGTTGTTGGAAGGCGACTGCCTCCAACTGCCCAGACACAGAAACACATTGACAAACCTACGCACCTTCAACCACACAGTGTACTCATACACATGTACACATACAAAAACACATGGACATGTAAACACACGTGTACAAGTACATACACGTGCACGAAGACATACATACACACGTACGTTCGCATACAACAACAACAACCGTCTTTCGTCACCCCACACACACACACTGGAGAGTGACATTACGAGGAGACTCACACACTCCACGAGAATTTCACGGGAATCCCGTGGCTTTACAGGGGACGGAGGCAGCAAGTGAGTCTGGAGAAGAAGGAAGGAAATGATGACGAAGCTCATGATGATTATTGACACTGGCTGAAACAATAAGAATATGCCGTAGGCTCACTGGCGTTTCTGGAAGTGGCCCGTTTTCAGAGGGGGGAACAGAGCTTAGGAGACCACCGTTTACACCGTGCCTCTGCTCAATATGGGGCAGGATGGAAGGTGAGGACTGAGTCAGACCTGCCATCGAGCAGGGGAGCAATTAAAAAATAGTTATCATCTTTTCTTGGAATGTTCCAGTGTTCTCAGGGCCCAATAGTGTTGAGTGTAAACTGTAAGTCAGCCTATCCTCCTAAAACGTCCCGTCGTCCATTCGCCGTCATAAAGTAGCATTACGGTATTTAAAATGTTGTGTAGGGTTACTTTCATCTGTCAGTGCCGCACCAATGTCGGGGCGGGGTGAGGCTGGGTGGGCGCGAGGTGGTACGGCAGCCGTGATGTAGCCAGCAGTTGGGAGGATGGTGGCTCACTTATCTTGGTGGGGCGGTACTGGCGCCGTAGCAGTAGGGATTGTGAGGGCAGGGGGAGTTGTGGAGACATTGGGGGGCTTGAGGGTGACCCCTTGCACCGGTCGCCTGAACGTCTCGCTATGGCTCTGGCACTTGTGCTTGAATGCGAATTTCAACGTCGTCCCTTTTTTACATGTAATATTCATCACGAATTTTGTTTTAGTTTCGTCATTAATTCACCACAAATTATCCCACCATGCACGCGCTGAGAGGCTCAAGATTTGAGATGGGATGGGAAAAAGCATTCTGACAGGATTGAATGATAACATTTAAATGTCTTTCACTTGCCACTGTAATATACACTCACAAACCCATGTACATACATGCATCAGCCATAATTGTGTCCAGTGCCTCCCTAATAAGCACGTTATCATAATCTCTCACTACTGGCATGTAAGCTGGTTTCATTTCTCCTACTCCACAGGGGACATCTTCTGTGGTGTGTTCCACATCTACATATAACATATGTGGGGTGATCCATTTATAGATACTCTGATGTATTTGAAAAACATATGCTGTACACAGTTAACATTAATACGAGATTTGAAGCTTTCGTGACTGCAAGGATTCATACTCTTAGGTTTTTTCGGTAAAGTCACGTAAGTAAAAAAATAAAATTAATAAAAGTAGTAATAAAAATAAAATAATAAATAACGACGTTTCGGAGGCAACACAAGTCTCCGTCATCAGGTGGCCTCACTTGATGCAGTACATTTAGCTGTGACGGTCCCACCTGATGACGGAGACTTGTGTTGCCTCCGAAACGTCGTTATTTATTATTTTATTTTTATCATTACTTTTATTAATTTTAATTTTATTCTTATTTTTTTACCTACGTGACTTTACCGAAAAAAACCTAAGAGTATAACATGAATACGGACGGTGACGTAACAGTGGGTGGTGACATGTAGCGCTTTGATGGCTTGTTGCAGAGGTTCACGGTTCGAATCAAGGTCACGCTCACTATGCACGAAGTGCTTGCCACAAACGAACACCTGAACCGCGACACCTTGTTGATCTCTTCAGGGACCGTAAACCATCACGCGAACTCCGGTCATCTTCGCAGTGGCTTTTGGCTGGCCACCGAACAAAAAGACGGGTCACTGCATCGCGTGGCGCTTTCAGATGCGTTTCTGCGGCCGTCTGGAACGCTCTTCCTTCCAATATTAGGAAGCTACAGGAGCTATGCACCTTTAAAATATCTAGATTGATAATCGTCTCTTTAGAACTGCTTTTTGTGTTTAGTTTGTCGTCCTTCCCCCGCACCTACGATCAGCGCGGTTGGCTACGTGCGGTGCGAACGTAGTTCAACATACAGTACAATCGTGAATACTAGCGGCCACCCTGAGTATTAGTGCGGGTGTGATCAGAATCAGAAAGGGTTTTATTCGCCATGAAAGTTTGCACAAACAAGGAATTTACTATGACAGGAAGGTGCATACATTCAACATGTAGGAATCTTAAAAACTTAAATAAGTGGTATACAGTCTAACTATACTAAAATTACAAAGTCTAACTAATACTCAGGGGCTAAAGTATGTAAAATTTTGAATAAGTATACAATATAAAATGTAAACTAACCGTAATATACAATCCTAAAATACAAAAATACACGACACTATGGGCAGCCTGCTTCGTAGTGGACGTTACAAATCCCCCTGAGGTCATTCGCAAGGGTAGGCCATTGTGTGCCCGCGTCGGTGTCCAACTGTGGCAAATTCTACAACTTACCCACCAATTACCAACTCAACTGGGATTAATACAGCACATTGCATTCATCGCTTGTGGCAGACAAATGCTCCAAGGTGGTCACTCTTGCAATTGAGACTCCTCCTGGTTCTCTTGAGTTATCACCCGGTTAAATAAAATAAACTTGTAAAACTAACATACCAGAATGGCTGTTTCCTCCCATCCCGTACTGTGTTCAACCTCCACTGCAGGTCACAAAATTGACCTTTCTGCTTCCTCGCTCACTCTGCTCCACTCTGAAAGCCGCCTCCCATCGTCTCTACCCCCCCCCCACGCCTCCCCCAGTTCTTATAATAACCTTGTTCGATTCACGAAACAGCTTCGACGGTGCTGTTTGTTGCTTGCCGCTTGACCTTGCTTGTGTCTTGGGGCTGTGCTCAGCAACTGCGTTTCAAAGAGAACACACACACAGACACACTGCGTACACACGTACGCACAAATACAATAACAGGGCACCGAACATATCCGATTCCCGTTACTGGGTTTTTGTTTTTCCTGTCAATGACGGGAAGAGACGAACTACACATCCACAGTCTACATGGGAACATAAATGCATTCATCCACACACTGTACAGACACACAACAACATCAGCCGCCATTCGCCACTCAGTGACGTGACCATGGCGCTTGTGCCAGGCTAGGTGCACTTTAAATGTCACGTGAAGTGTCAAAGGCGCGCTGGCAGGAGGTAACGGGACAGAACCAGGTGCCATGAGTTGACTGACTGAGATGACTTGTGGATGCACCAGCTGTGCCCACTATTGCGCCAACTTGCTGTGTTTTATCCACCTGGCACTCTGCACACACACTTTCTACACGCACACTCTGTACACACACTACACACACATTCTACACACACACATTCTACACGCACACTCTGTACACACACTACACACA